>NC_088240.1:80185362-80195362 GCF_036934945.1 Oncorhynchus masou masou | reverse complement strand
CGTGTACGCTCACACACACTCCTCCTGTCTCACGCTCACACACACTCCACCCCCGTGTACGCTCACACACACTCCACCCCCATGTACGCTCACACACACACCACCCCGTGTACGCTCACACACACTCCACCCCCGTGTACGCTCACACACACTCCACCCCCGTGTACGCTCACACACACTCCACCCCCGTGTACGCTCACACACACTCCACCCCCGTGTACGCTCACACACACTCCACCCCCGTGTACGCTCACACACACTCCACCCCCATGTACGCTCACACACACTCCACCCCCGTGTACGCTCACACACACTCCACCCCCATGTACGCTCACACACACACCACCCCCGTGTACGCTCACACACTCTCCTCCTGTCTCACGCTGACACTGCAAAATACTAGTTAGCCTCTGAACTCCTCAAACACTTCCTAGTAGCATTAGTGACAGACACACTGACTCTTCTGATGTGACATCCCCAACAGATCATGGCAATGGCACCTCAACTTCAAAAAACCTCATACCCTGTTCAAAGGCACTTCAATCTTTTGTTTGTCTTGCCCTCTGAATGTCACACATACACAATCCATGGCTCAATTGTCTCAAGGTCTAAAAATCCTTTTTTAACCTGCCTCCTCCCCTTCATCGACACGGACAGAAGTGGATTTTACAGGTGACATCAATAAGGGATCATAACTTTCAGCTGGATTCACCTGGTCAGTCTATCATGGAAAGAGCAGGTGTTCTTAATGTTTTGTACACTCAGTGTATATCACTTACTTACTTCCTCTTGTTCTTATTTCTATTTCTCCTGTGTTTTTGTTCTACTTGAGTATTTATTTATTTGTTAGGGTACTACTGATATTGATTACTACATTGTTGGGAAAGACCAAGCAAGAAAGGCAATTGACTGTACTTTTCCACGGGACAATAAAAACTGCAAACACAGGCAGCACATGGTGAGGCTGCATCATAGCTGCATTAGTGGGCTTGTGTCAGCAAGTAGCAAGAACAAACTGGACATAGAAAATATATTCAGCTGCTTTGGGAGAAATAATCCGTGTTGATTTATGATCAAAATCCTGGAACAATAAAGAAACAGATACTCAAACGGGTGATGAGTCTGTTGACAACGTTTGGCAATAGAGAAGACTTCTATGACTGGCATAGTCACTGTATCAATACATTCACTAAATCATTGGGAATTGGACTATATTCACTACTGACATACTGTCAAATAGCTGTGGCTGTGTCTCCCTGTTCACTGACGCCATGACACCTAGCTCAAAACGCAGTATGAGAATGGAAGGGCCTTTAGTGTGTGTGTGTGTGTGTGTGTGTGTGTTACATGTAGTGTCCTTTCATTAAAAGGCGAGATGTTCTGCGCTGCTGTCTCTCCACTTAGATGGGAGCAGGAACACATTACGGAGAGCTCTCTCCCTCCATTCTCTCCCGCTCTCACTCTCATCCTTCACTATTTTTTCCCTACCTCTATTTCTCTCTCTCTCCCTCTCTTTATATTTTCTGTATCATTTCACTGTCTCTGTTCTCCCCTCCTTCTCTCTCTCTCTCTCTGTTCTACTTGATTAGGCTATCAGATAGAGAACAGAACGCTGGGCTGGGCTGTGGCTGTGGCTGGATCCATCTGCATACAGTGATTAGTATGAAGCCCTGGGTGAGCCCACACAGCTCTCAGGCCACTAATGCAATCACAACCATTAGGATATGATGGAAGCTGTGGAGCTCAGCTATTACTGACTGTCTGATGGACTGAGGCCCTGTCTAGTGCTTTATTGAGGAGGTCCTATACTTCACTCATCAGTTCACATTTGATCTGTGGCCACCTGCTCAGTGCCACTGTTTGTTCGTTGTGACGCCTTAGTCAAAGGTGCTGGAACATGAACATGATCATTCAGGATTAGTTGTTAAGGCCTGTGACAAGATTAGAAGGAAGGAAAGAAGGGAGGATGCACTTGAACGGGCCTTGTACAAACAACACAGTGTGTGTGTGTGTTTGGGGGGTACTCGTGCCTCTCATCACACTTGTAAAGGTTAAGGGGACTATGAGAGATGGAAAGATTGGAGGAATGAAAGAGACAGAGGGAGAGTGAACGAATGTGTGTGTGTGTTTCATGGCCGATCGGATCCATGGATGGGCTGATCTCTCTCTCCCTTCTGTCTATCTCCCCCTTTCTCTGTTTCGTAGCTAAATCCGTATGTAATTTGCTGTCCTTAGAACACAACAGCGCTGTGTTGCTTTGTACACGCTTTTATAGACAGAGAAGGGGGATAATGAATCTGTATACTGTGGGGTTGGCATAGCAACTGCCTTTCCAACCATTATTGCTCTATGTGTTGTATTATTCCTCTGTCACATCTGTTTCACACCATGTCTGACATATGCTTCAGAGGTGTGGCTTAACCTTTCCAATACAAAGCACCCAAATCACTTTTTCTCAAGGTCTACACCAATCTCTCCATCTTTCTTGCAGACCCCTAACCTTTATGGGGGGCATAGGTATCCCCCTCCATCTTTCTGTCTTTCCCAATGTCTCTCTGGATCACTTACCTCTCCCCACCTCTCTCTGGGCCAGCCCTCTCCTTCTGGGCCTGCCCTCTCCTTCTGGGCCTGCCCTCTCCTTCTGGGTCTGCCCTCTCCTTCTGGGCCAGCCCTCTCCTTCTGGGCCTTCCCTCTCCCTCTGACCACTGATTGCCTCCGTCTAGTTTGTCTCCCTCTCTCTGTCTGGTAAAGTTGTATGCCCTCTCCTTCTGGGCCAGCCCTCTCCTTCTGGGCCAGCCCTCTCCTTCTGGGCCTGCCCTCTCCTTCTGGGTCTGCCCTCTCCTTCTAGGCCAGCCCTCTCCTTCTGGGCCAGCCCTCTCCTTCTGGGCCTGCCCTCTCCTTCTGGGCCTGCCCTCTCCCTCTGACCACTGATTGCCTCCGTCTAGTTTGTCTCCCTCTCTCTGTCTGGTAAAGTTGCATGGACAGCGGCGTCCCTTGACGTCACTGTCTTCTTCCTGGGATGTGTCTCTCTCCCCGTGACCCTTAACATTTCCCAGAGGCTTTTATTTTGGTTGCGTGATCGCTGGACCCGCCACTCTCCCGCGGTGACCTGTCGCCCTGACCCCAGAGCATCCTCACTCCTCCACACTCCTGCACTTTCCCTCCTCCTCTTCCCCTCTCCTCTCTCTCTCTCTCTCTCTCTTTATCAAGCTGTGAATTCAAAACATCTGCTCTCTTTCTCCATACCTCTCTGCCCGTCTACAAACTGCCATTTAATATTATCATGACTGTTCAGTTCACTGTTAAGGTCCGGAAGTTTTGCCCCCATCGTCGTCTCCATTACCATGACTACGGTCGGTCGGCAATGAGGCACTGGCTGTGATACAGGGAAGGAGAGTTGACATTTGGCAGGTGCCGTAATAATTTAGAAATTCGTTGGAATCGTACCCCAGACGACATGATGCGCTTTACTATCTGCAATATTCCCTAATCGCAAAGAAGATTATTAGGCTACAGGGAGAAAAGGTGCTGTCACATTTCATAATCTTCTCCAACACAACACAATTCCACGCGCGTGTTATTCCCTCATCCGGTTAGAGCGCATAGGCTTAATATTCTATTAAGAAAAAGCACAATATGGAAAACGCATGAGAGTTTTGAGCCCCCTACACTGTGCATAATCATAGGCTCATGGTTGAAAATAAGATCATTACTTAGATAATATGCTATGACATCAAAAGTCCTAAGGCTGGTTGAGGTAGACTATGTGGAGGAAGAACTAGGCTGTAACACCATATACTATCCTATCAGCCTATAAGCATGGCTCAATCGAGTAACATTTATATTAGCGCTTATTGTTTTTGCATATAAATGGACCTGCAATCTGATGATAGGCTAGGAGGCTATAGCCCTATCATAAGCATCATGCACTATAGGCCTATAATAAGCATCATGCACTATAGCCCTATCATAAGCATCATGCTCTATAGCCCTATCATAAGCATCATGCACTATAGCCCTATCATAAGCATCATGCACTATAGCCCTATCATAAGCATCATGCACTATAGCCCTATCATAAGCATCATGCACTATAGCCCTATCATAAGCATCATGCACTATAGCCCTATCATAAGCATCATGCACTATAACCCTATCATAAGCATCATGCACTATAGCCCTATCATAAGCATCATGCACTATAGCCCTATCATAAGCATCATGCACTATAGGCCTATCATAAGCATCATGCACTATAGCCCTATCATAAGCATCATGCACTATAGGCCTATCATAAGCATCATGCACTATAGCCCTATCATAAGCATCATGCACTATAGCCCTATCATAAGCATCATGCACTATAGCCCTATCATAAGCATCATGCACTATAGCCCTATCATAAGCATCATGCACTATAGGCCTATCATAAGCATCATGCACTATAGCCCTATCATAAGCATCATGCACTATAGCCCTATCATAAGCATCATGCACTATAGCCCTATCATAAGCATCATGCACTATAGCCCTATCATAAGCATCACGCACTATAGCCCTATCATAAGTATCATGCACTATAGCCCTATCATAAGCATCATGCACTATAGGCCTATCAGAAGCATCATGCACTATAGCCCTATCATAAGTATCATGCACTATAGCCCTATCATAAGCATCATGCACTATAGCCCTATCATAAGCATCATGCACTATAGCCCTATCATAAGCATCATGCACTATAGCCCTATCATAAGCATCATGCACTATAGGCCTATCATAAGCATCATGCACTATAGCCCTATCATAAGCATCATGCACTATAGCCCTATCATAAGCATCATGCACTATAGCCCTATCATAAGTATCATGCACTATAGCCCTATCATAAGCATCATGCACTATAGCCCTATCATAAGCATCATGCACTATAGCCCTATCATAAGCATCATGCACTATAGGCCTGTGTGGCTTATTATGACTCCTGATGTAGGCTCTCAGCATTGGTGTAAAGTATTGAAGTGAAAATACTATAGTTACTTAAGTAGTTTTTTTTTTGCATCTGTACATTACTATTTATATTTTGTACTTTTACTTTACTACATTCCCGAAGAGAATAATGTACTTTTTACTCCATTAATTTACCCTGATACCCAAAAGTACTTATTACATTTGGAATGCTTAGCAGGACAGGAAAATGGTCCAATTTATGCACTTATCAAGAGAACATCCCTGGTCATCCCTACTGCCTCTGATCTGGCAGACTCACTAAACACAAATGCGTCATATGTAAATTATGTCTGAGTGTTGGAGTGTGCTGCTGGCTATCAGTAAATAAAATTGTGCTGCCTGGTTTGCTTAATATAAAGAATTTGAAATTATTTGTACTTTTACTTTTTGTATATTTTAGCAATTGCATTTACATTGATACTACTTAAGTATATTTAAAACCGAATACTTTTAGACTTTTACTCAAGTAGATTTTTATTGAGAAATTTTCTATGAAGATTTCTTTACTTTACCTCAAGAATGACAATTGGGTACTTTTTCCACCACTGGTTATCAGATAGGTGGGCTAACAGCCGCTCCTCGGTCAAACTCTGATTGGGAATAGGCCTATTATTACGCGTCTCTAAGTCTCCGGTGTCGCTCTGCAAACTCAGCGCCTTCATTTCCCTCATCCTGATTGCGACGTCTTATATCGGACTGACCACGGACAATTTACCCACGAGAAGGTAGACTCCAGTTGCCTAAGTGACCACAATCAGAGACCGCAGGATATTTACCGGATGCGGCCAGTGGCCTCATCCGCCAGCCCACTTAGCAGAGGCGCACCCCTCTATATCTCCCACTCTCTTGACTATTGAGCTCTCTTTGAATGAATTGTTGTCGAGCAATGACCCGTTTTCCAGAATTCAATTAGGCCTATCTTAATTTGACAGCGTTAGTTGACATTAGCTTAAAGGTCGAAAAGCCTATTGGTTTTCACCTGTAGCTGTCTAATTCTGCCCGTCAAAATAAGACTTGTCTATTGTTCATGTCTGTGTATGTCTTTGTTTATTGTTAAATATATATATATATATATATATATATATATATATATATATTAGAAAATAAAACTTGTTTTTGTTAAAAAAGAAAAAAAAATGTGTTCACCCATGCTCGAGCTGCTGAATAATAAATACAATAAATCAGTTGTGTGTTGGCAACTCCCAAGAACGAATTAATTCCGCACGCTGTCCGGGAGGATGTAGGCTATGTGACACAGTTTCCCGGAGAACTGTGAGCAAATGTAACAGTTGCATTACATTAGCGAGTAGTAATATTAGCCTATGTGATCATTATCCATACTAGCGTAATATAATTTATATTCGATTTGTTATTATGGGGTTCAACGGGAAAGAACGTATGGATGGCGTGATAAAAATGTGTTAGTAGTTTTTCTTGTCTTCATAATTACCCAGTGACTGTCCAATGAGAATTACAGGGAGGGGAGGCAGAGAGCGAGAGCAAGCGAGAGAGAGTGAAGTTGAGAGAAACATATTCGGAGAGACAGTGTGAGCGATAGAATGAGTGAGTGAGGTAAAGGAAGAGTTGCATAGTAAATCATATTTGTCATTTATAGGCTACCTTTCTCCGTTTAGCATAGCATGTTTGCATGTAGATGTCGAGTAGTCTAGCGATTCAGTTATTTTATATGGTGAGAATGCTGACGGAGATTTTCATATCAACAGTAGGTTCATAATATAATCATGAAAGATTATTCAGTTCTTTCATTTTTAAGGACATTTGAAATAATCGATATTCGTGATATCAATTCATTAATCCCTGGACTGACGGAGATAAAGACTGATTGATTCTACAACGGCGAATTGAGGGAAGGAATCATCGAGCAGAGGGAAGGAAGGGAACCAGTGAATTATTTGGGAGAAATCAAAGCGCTCCGTCCCCTGTGAGGACCTGTCGCTGGTCTCGCACCTAGAAGAAGGGGAGCAAAAGATGATGGAATGGCAGTGACAACATGAAAAAGAAGAAGTGTGGGGGTCTATTTTCATCCAGCCACTGATTCAACACGACTGACCTGGGGACAGAGAAGGGGAAGAGAAGGTAGGAGGAGGAAGAGAGAGAGAGAGAAAGAGAGGGTTTTGGGGAGAGAAAGACAAAGAATGCATGGTGTCTGGGTGTGAGATCATCTGTGAGATTTTAGGAAGGTAGTTTAAGAATGAATAAAAGTGAATTGAAAGATCCTTGCCATGTAAGCTATAGGATACATATAAACACAGATTTGACAGAAGCATGCATTCTAGGGGACCAGTATTCAATTTGTGCTCAATAAAGTCAATACTTTGAAAATAATCATTTTTCACTAATGATTGGATTTGCCTTGTACATGTCCAGATAATTTGCTATAGTCTATCCTATCTGAACTTCTCATCCATCATGTGCTCCCTCTCTTCCACGCCTCCCTTCCTCCATCTCTCTCTTCCTTCCTCTCTCCATTGTTTCATAATTAAACCCCATCTCTCTTCTAATTCTAATGTTTCTTCTGTACTTCTCTTTCCATTTTTCTCTCTCCCTTTCCTCCCTCTGTCTCTCCGTTAGGTAGAGAGCAGCCTGTCGCCCTCCGGCCCCCACCATGGAGCCCCCTCCCTCTCTGAGCTTGACTCTCCTGGGAGGCAGTGAGGACGAGGACCCGCGGTTCCCCCTCCCTCTGAGTGGAATCTCCCACTCCTCCATGACCGGCAACTACCCGGGATCAAACCACTCCAACCACAGGGGGGGATCCAGCCTGGACCGGCTGAATGGGTCCCCCACTACACCTAACATGCCCAAGGCCTCCCTCCCCAAACTGCCTCTGTCCTCAGTGGGGGGGTCAACCCCTACCCCCCCCTCCCCAATGCCCTTCACCCCACCAGCACCCCTCTGTCCTCGTGCCTGGGTTCCCAGCACAGCCTGAGTGGAGACAACTCCCCAGTCTACAACGCCCTCTTTTACTCCTCACACTCCCCTTCCATGGAGAGAGAGAGGGACAGGGATAGAGAGAGGGACAGGGATAGAGAGAGGGGATGTAAGCACCGCCAGGCCAGCCCGCTGGTCCATCGGAGAGACAGCAACCCTTTCACAGAGATCGCCATGAGCTCCTGTAAATACACAGGCGGCGTGATGAAACCTCTCAGTCGCCTCAGCGCCTCCAGACGCAACCTCATCGAATCAGACAGCGGCAGCGACACCAAAGAGGGCGGGGCAGCACCTGTTACCGGCACAACAGCCATTGGAGGGCGGGACCGGGACAGAGAGGCTCCACCCACTTCCTCATCCTTGCCATCCTCCAATCAACCAACCCAGAATCCTCCAGAGATAGTGATCTCATCAAAAGAGGACTCGCCGTACGCGAGGGTTATGATATCACCGACTCATCCTCCAATCAGATGTCAATATACCATCAGAACCACGCCTTGGTGGGGAGTAGGGGAGGTTTAAGCAGTGCAGGGGGCACAGGAGGGGGGGTAGGGGGGAGCAGGCAGGGAGGTGTAGGAGGTGTTGGGGCTGTAGGGCCGATGGGGAGCTGCGCCAAGGCTTCTAGTTCTAAACGTAAGAACCAGAACATTGGTTATAAACTGGGCCACCGGAGGGCGCTGTTCGAAAAGAGGAAGAGGCTGAGCGACTACGCACTCATCTTTGGAATGTTTGGCATCGTCGTCATGGTGATCGAGACAGAGCTGTCCTGGGGCGTTTACAACAAGGTGAGCCAAAGGGAAGGGGTTCATCTGACCCAATGGGTGTGTCCACTGTCATGGTGCTGTAGGCTCAAAAACGGTTGTCCAATAACTTGTCCAGTTAGAATAATGATTTCTGTTTTCCATTTCAGAATGTCTTCTCATTTGTATCTGCTGAACTTGATGGGAGAAATGGTTGGCTTTGGGGGCTGTGTGATTGGTGGGGTAGTGGGCAGTAGTAGTGTTAGGGTCAGTATTTAGGGTCAGTATCCGGCTAGTGTTCTTTTAATTTAATTAAATTTTTTACCTTTATTTAACTAGTCAGTTATGAATAAATTCTTATTTTCAATGACGGCCTAGGAACAGTGGGTTAACTGCCTGTTCAGGGTCAGACATATTTGTACCTTGTCAGCTCGGGGGTTGGAACTTGCAACCTTCCGGTTGCTAGTCCAACGCTCTAACCACTAGGCTACCCTGCCGGGGGTCAGTGATTGGTGGGTTAGTGACTCCTAGGCAGGGAGGCAGTAAGTTGCTCAGCTGTTGGGTATGGGGAGTGTGTTTGGGTCAGTGTGAGGCAGTAGCAGCAGTAGAAGTAACAGCAGTAGCAGTAGTAGTAGAAGTAGCAGCAGTAGAAGTAGCAGCAGTAGCAGCGGTAAAAGTAGCAACAGTAGCAGCAGTAAAAGTAGCAGCAGTAGAAGTAGCAGCAGTAGCAGCAGTAAAAGTAGCAGCAGTAGCAGCAGTAAAAGTAGCAGCAGTAGAAGTAGCAGCAGTAGCAGCAGTAAAAGTAGCAGCAGTAGCAGCAGTAAAAGTAGCAGCAGTAGCAGCAGTAAAAGTAGCAGCAGTAGCAGCAGTAAAAGTAGCAGCAGTAGCAGCAGTAGCAGCAGTAAAAGTAGCAGCAGTAGCAGCAGTAAAAGTAGCAGCAGTAGCAGCGGTAAAAGTAGCAGCAGTAGAAGTAGCAGCAGTAGCAGCAGTAAAAGTAGCAGCAGTAGCAGCAGTAAAAGTAGCAGCAGTAGCAGCGGTAAAAGTAGCAACAGTAGCAGCAGTAAAAGTAGCAGCAGTAGAAGTAGCAGCAGTAGCAGCAGTAAAAGTAGCAGCAGTAGAAGTAGCAGCAGTAAAAGTAGCAGCAGTAGCAGCAGTAAAAGTAGCAGCAGTAGAAGTAGCAGCAGTAGCAGCAGTAGAAGTAGCAGCAGTAGCAGTAGCAGCAGTAGCAGCAGTAGAAGTAGCAGCAGTAGCAGTAGCAGCAGCAGTAGAAGTAGCAGCAGTGATAGGTTACTGATATCTCA